>NC_081519.1:4534868-4562368 GCF_030273125.1 Centropristis striata | reverse complement strand
ACCCCTGGGACAGATCTGGAGTCTTACATTACATACATTTCATAGGAGAAAATAAATTAGTATATTCCTTTAAAGATATTGTTTGTTACTGTGATGATCCAGAGGGTGGCGCTCTTGCATGCTTGATTCATTTTATTGTTCTCTATTGACAGCATATTTTATTCAAAAACAGAATTGTAACTAAATCACAACCTATTCTTTTCTCCTAGAACTGAACTCTCTATTTAAATATTGGATAAATTAAGCCTTCGAACCCATCAGCAGAAGGGAAAACACAAGGGAGGTTGAAAATATGCAAATAATTCAATATATATAGCATTTGGAGACCTTTTTCTTTTCTAAAGTCTAAATTCTCAGAAAAATTCACCTTGTGTTTTCTTTTTTTTTTTATGATGTATGGCATTGTAACTGTGTTGTGTAAAAAGAGCAAAATTGCCTTGAAAAGGCTTGGTGTTCACAGGGTTAAACAGCAAAAAAAAAGCAATAAACTGGGGAATTCATGGCACTTTTATTTCCTGAAACATCTCTTTAAATATGTTCATATTATACTCCTGTTTTGTTGTCTATGGAAAAGACAATAATAATCATCCTTATTATTCCCATTTTATACTCTCTATATCTTTGTTTATATTGTATTCAATGCACTGATATTGATTGCCTGATCTTTGTAATTACACTTTTTGCCAACTAAAAAAAATAAAAAAATAAAAATGGGGTTGACTGTTCTAAAATGTCTCCATACACCGATACGGAGATGTACAAATAACAGGACAATGTCTAAATTAAAAAGCATGCCTTTTTATTTTTTTGAATATACAGAAGTGCTGTTTTTTTTTTTTTACTCTTCCCAGGTAGGCACACCTTGCATGCCGCTTCGCTTCAGAGGTGAGAGACATTGCACAAGGCACTTTGAATTCTGCCACTCTCTCAGCTTCCAGGCAGCACAAGCGACATCGTTCCACTGAGGCGACTTACAAACAGAGGCCAATATGAACCACACAACCCCGTACAGCTTTACTTTAAGTACATTCAGACTTTAAATAGAATCATAAATTCATACACGCACAACTCACATCAGTAAAAATCATACTAGCTTGATATTTGTACAGACCTGCATCAGCTGACTTGACTAAATGCACAGTTTTCTAAAACAATAGACATGTTGTTAAAGAAGAAAACCTGATCAAGTGAAGGGTGACAGTCAGCAAAGACTATCAGAGTAGAGCTTAACAGAAATGGGAACACCTGCATGTCCACATCAGAAATATCCTGGCATCATATCTGACTGTGTGAAGACAATTTCTAATTTTCTATATATATCTATATCTATATATAAGCCGAAAATGAGTGTTATAAACCGCCGGGTATGATCAACCGGATAATGCCTAAATGGTTCAGACTCCAAGTTAAAGTACAGCTTTACAGGATGAATAATGCCAATAACATTCCTTAAATTTGGAATCAGAATCAAATCTTTAGTAGTGCACTCTCAGGGTAGTGAAAGAACCACAATGTGAGAAAGGGAGAAAATAAAAGGTGTCACGAGCAGAACAGAGCAGCATGTGAGTTGAAGATACGACTTTACATCATGGCTGAGTGACGGGCGGGGCGGGGCGGTGGCATGACGGTAACATGGCAAACACAGCTGGCAAACTACTCCTGCATTTTCAGCTTCTTCTGGATTTTGAGTGCTGGATGAGCCACTGAAGTGTGATGTCTGCAATCACAGAAACATGAAGTTCAGTTCACGATAAAGCCGTTTCTAACTCACCCGCAACTAAACACAATCCCATAAAAATATTACCGTAACATTATTTAGTTCTTGCCATAATGATTCCCCTCATTTATACTGCAGGTAAATACAGTGGTGCAGGTTTACTGTCACAAGTGGGCACAATGAAACCAAATGTTTATAACCAAACAAAAACTAAATCAAATAAGCTACAACATTATTAATACATATGGCTATACCAATAGTTTGAAGCTTAATTCATAAAATGACATTCAAGTAATTGTTGCATTTATTTTATTACTATTCTTACTTTATTACTATTCTGTTTAAACCTGGTATTAATTTATAGTAGCATATAACAATTAGCTTACAGTAATTTTACTAGTATCTACTATTTACAGAATAATATTCCAGTGGTGGCTACATATGATTGTTTCCAACTTGTGGATCCAGACAATTCAAATAACTTCAGTGCATTTTATTATTTTTATTATTATTATTATTAATAATAATAATAATAATAATAATAATAATAATAATAATAATAATAATAATAATAATAATAATAATAATAATAATAATAATAATAATAATAATAATAATAATAAATAAATAAATAAATAAATAAATAAATAAATAAATAAATAAATAAATAAATAAATAAATAAATAAATAAATAAATGAATGAATGAATGAATGAATGAATGAATGAATGAATGAGTAAATAAATAAATAAATAAATAAATTCCTGGGATTTAGCTCGTATAATAATAATAATAATAATAATAATTATAATTTATATAGTGCCTTTAACAAAGCCCAGGGATGCTTTACAATACAAGACAATACAATACAGTAGGATGTTTTAAAGTGAAAAAGTCACATTTTGGGGGGGAAACAAGGTATAAGTATTTAAAAAATTCACATAATGATTTTATCTAACAAAATATTCAGTTATAATCCATATTTGTTGCCGTTTCAAAAAAAAAAAAAACATTGCCACTGTGGTCAAAAAACTTTTCTCTTCTGCTTTCTGTACACAAAGGGAGGCAGGCACCTTATTAAGAGGGGAGACTAGCTGCAATCTCACAGCACCATAACTGAAGAGTTATATTTATTAAAGGATGATGACTCAATGAAAAAAGAATGAATCACAAGGTGATGAGTCACTTTATTCAAGTTGATGATTTTGTTTTGAGGTTTTTTTAGGGCACTGAGATAAAATATGACAATAGACACTCACAAATAAATTCTGAAAACCTCAAAAGAAGTTTCAAATGTAAATGACTATTTCATGTGCTAACCAACTTAATATCATGTTTTGTTTCCTTAAGAGAGATCTCAAGGTCATTAACTTGAACTCACCAATGTTGTCCTTCTCTTTGCAGGAAATGGAGTAGCAGCAGATTTCTCTGTCCTGAATAGCTGCCAGATTCCTTTGAAGGGGAAAGTTGCATGTAGAAATAAATATGACAAGTATGCTTTCAGACTGATCATCAAATGAAGGAAGGAGCTCTCAGCACGTTTCTAAGTGGACAGCAGGGGGAGACAGTTCTTAACAGAAAACTACAACCTGCTCCAGTTTTAACAAAAGATAAATTAAATGGGAAATAATGTTTTAACATGTCTTTAAAATTAAGTGTTTCAACAGATGTGGGATTAAAAAACAAAATATAAGAAGAAAGATGTAATGTTTATAGACCTGACAGAGTTTAAAAAAGGAATATTCTAGTGTTATATGCCAATCTTTCCTCCAGTAAACCTCTAAACCAGTAGTTCTCAACCTTTTTGAGTCACGACCCCCAATTTAACATGCATGTTGTCCGCGACCCCCACTCACTGAACACAATATCACACGTACAGTTCAGATCACCCAAAAAAGAAACAAAACGACCAAAAAAAGGGAAAAAAATGACCAAAAAAGACAGAAAATGACAAAAAAGGAAACAAAATGACCAAAAAAAGACACAAATTGACCAAAAAATGATCAAAAAAAGACACAAAATGACCAAAAAAGACAGAAAATGACAAAAAAAATGATCAAAAAAGACACAAAATGACCAAAAAAGACAGAAAATGACAAAAAAGGAAACAAAATAACCAAAAAAAGACACAAATTGACCAAAAAATGATCAAAAAAAGACAGAAAATGACCAAAAAAAGACAGAAAATGACAAAAAAGGAAACAAAATGACCAAAAAAAGACACAAATTGACCAAAAAAATGATCAAAAAAAGACACAAAATGACAAAAAAAAAGACACAAAATGACAAAAAAAATACATTAAGTGACCAAAAACACATGAACACTTTAACACAGTGGAGACAGAGCTGACTTCCAAAATGATTTGGCGACCCCCAGAAATCATCGACCCCAAGGTTGAGAATAGCTGCTCTAAACAACAACAAATTGGGCAATTTTAGTGACAGAAAGAGTCTGCAGTGCACAGTTTTACATAAACAAATGACATAACTGTGTATTCAGCTTTAATCTAATTAAATATGTTCAGGAGTTTGCATCATTTCCTATACTTACATTTTCTCAATGAGCTGCTTTTCATCTAGAGCACTGGGAAGATCCCTTTTGTTACCGAGTACCAAAACCTGAAAAAAAAAAACATGCACACTGAAATCTGCAACTGCAGGAAGTAATCACTGCTAGAACCCACACAGTGTTGCATGACTAGTGCAGAAATCGCACAAACTGAAAAACTGGTTTCAAAAAAGTACTTACAGGAATTCCTTGCAACTGAGGTTTGTCTAATAAATTATGAAGCTCGTTTCTAGAAGCCTCCACCTTTTCTCGATCTGCTGCGTCAACCATGTACCTGAAAAATGAGCAACATTGAAACAATTTGTTTGTGTGCTTTACATCCATTTCCTCTCATTTGATTTTCAGACACAAACTTGAAACTCGAAACCGATACTCACACAATTGAGTTAACTCCCCGACAATACCGCTCCCACATGCTCCTGAACCTTGGCTGCCCTCCTATATCCCAGATCTGCAGAATTAAAGACAAATCATCATGTGATATTTGCGTTTCAATAATTATGCCCTCCTGGTTTTTCATTTAATAAGTGACAGTGACACTGTGACAGCAGCAGAATAACTAAAATACCTTGATGGTGACGTTTCCTTTGGTGACCTTCCTCATGTTGAAGCCGACTGTAGGGATCATATCTTCACTGAAATGTCCCGACTGAAAGAAACACACAAGTATAAGTCACTTCTCATAAAACTGTTTGACTTTTGATTGTTTAAAATGTCCCTGCAATACTCTAAATTGGCCTATATGCAAATCTTAAATCATAAATTAACTAGTCACACAGTATGAAGCAGCATATGGGTGGTTGACATGAACTCAAATTCAAAGTGAAAAAAAGAATAATTGAAAAATATATGTCAAATGACATACAATTATATTCCCTTATATGTGAATAATTCAAAACTGAATGTGTCCATTTCTAATTCTTCATATATTTAGCATATTATTAACTTTTTGGTGTGGTAGTCCTAAAATGTGTCCACCGGTGCAACAAAATAAAGAATGTCATTATTTAATTCAGAGAATGTTGGACAGATAAGATAGATAAGCCCAAGGCATATTAGTTATGAATATTTTTTTTATCAATTTACATTATTTTCAATGATCAATCAATGTAAATTGATAAAAATATTCAGATCAATACTTAAACTGCGTTGTACCAAAGGACTACCTTAAGACGACCAGTTCCAACACTGCACGGAAATAGTAATATTATGAAAATATTTGAGACAGAAGGGATCTTGTGTGCAGTCCACCTGCTCCAGAGATGTCTTCTGTCCTTCCTGATTCTGGAAGGACCCCTCTCAGTAATGGGGTGGTCACATTAATGCCTGTTTTATATCTACATAATGGCGTTGCTCCAGGAGGACACCAGTTTTGCGGACAAAATGTAATGTGTCATAATAACTCTACATAGGGACCTTAACACTTATATCCTCTAGATTCATTAAGTAAACACTCGTATGACATGCATTCAAGTATTTTAATGTATTTAGATTAATTTTTCATTAAATTACAGTTGTTTTAAGATAAGTAATGCATATTAAAACATTAATTTTAATGAAATATTATCAAATTTTAGTAATATTTGTCACTGGAAACACAAAAATTGAGCGTCACGTCAACCACCCATATAGCCGCTATAGTGTGACTCCTTTGTGTCATACATCACAGTAGAGGTCACATTTGCAGCATGGGACTGCTCCCTCTTAGTCGATAAATCTGTCTTTTTTCTTTTTTTTTTAAGTTAGTCAACTCAGACTTCTTTAGTTGACTAATCATTTTATTAATGTTTTTTAATGCTGAATGACTAATTCCCAAGAAACTTATAAGCACATTTCTGTTAAACACTAGATAAAAAATTATTTTGCATGAGTCTTTCTGGAGAAACTCTGTTTTACAGATCTGCTGATAAAAGTAATTGATTAGTCGACAAAATGGAGTGTTAGCTTTAATTTATTTAGTCAAGGACAACCCTAGGACAGCATGTGCGAGTAATTATTTGATCAGATGAATGAATTATTACATGCTGCATGGAATGTCCTGCACTTTTACGGTTTTATGTACTTACAATGGAAATGGCTGAGCAGTGGCTTAGAAATAAGTCTAATGCTACTGATTATACACACATTTCTGATTTAAATGGTCTCCAAAAATGACTTAAAAAAAAGAAGTTAATAAAAGTAAAATGTTGCCGATATGCCAACTGTACATCTAGTTTGTGTGTATCTGAGTCCAAACTGAACAGACTAAAACAGCACACAGAATAGATAATTTTAATGACAGGTACTGTATCTACACCAAGGTTATTATAGTTAACGAAAACTAACAAAATAACGAAAACTAAAATTGAAAAAACATTTTCGTTAACTGAAATAAAAATAAAAACTAGAGTTTTTAAAAAAACGATAACTAACTGAAACTGTATTGTGTGGTTACAAAACTAACTAAAACTAACTAAAATGATAGTGAAAATGTCCTTAGTTTTCGTTTTTGTCAATTTTACATACATAATTCAGTGTTTCTATTTCAACATGCAGGAACACATGGTGAATATGTTTACTGAGACTGGGATGTCTACACTCCAACCAAAATACAAAACACAGAGAACTGTAAGAGTTAATAACCTTATTGAGGCTGAGATGGATAAACCAAAGGAAATGAAGGCACATACCCATTACAAAAAAACTAAAACTAACACTAAAACTGATAAAAACTAAACTAAAAATAAGCATTTTCTAAAAATAGAAACTAAACTAAAACTAGCAAACTCACTCTAAAAACTAACTAAAACTAACTGAATTTGAAGACAAAAATTCACAACGAAATTAAAACTAAAACTAATGAAAAATCCAAAACTATTATAACCTTGATCTACACATGTTCTGTTTTTATGCTCATTATTGCAAACTGAAGTGGAAAAAAAATCCACTTCAGCCTGCATGTGGCATTCCCCCTTTTAACATCAAAAGCTCACGAGCTGCGTCTCTTCCGCCTCTCCCTGCCTTCTTCTGTCTGCTCTGCACACTTTTCACAGCACATGACATGCCGGAGTCACCTGATGAAGCTAAGTGGAAATGAGTGCAGCGGTCTTATGACTCCTGAGGAAGGAGGAACCGCCCCCACAACAACCATTCACTCACTCTTTGTCTCACTGGCTTGCATTTTTTTTTTTCATCTCTTCAGTACGAGAAGGAAGGAAACCAACTTCCTCCTCAGACACCAGCTCCGTTACAAGATCTTCAACTTAAAGTTGCAAAAAATATGCACTGGTGGTTTGTTTTCTCCACAACATCAAACAATACTGGTAGTAAGAATAGCACCTCCCCTTCTGAACAGATTGTGCTATTGAGGTTTTTTATTGGAATTCTGTTGCTGTAGTCGTTTTAATTTCCATTATCATTTAATCTACCAATTATTTTCTTGATTAGCTGATTGTATGTTTGATCTTTGAAATGTTTAAAAATCTGAAAGTCTTTAAAGTTGCCTGTTTTTCCCACCAACAACCCTAAAACATAAAGATATTCAGTTTAATAATTATATGAAACACAGAAAAGCAAAAAAGTCCTCAAAAATGAGAAGCTGACGTATTTAATTTTAACTTTTTAATTGTTTTTCTTGCAAAATCACAATAAATTAATTAACACATCTGTTGCAGTAATTATTTTTCTATCAAGACTAATCAATGAACTGATGCTTCAGCTCTAGTAGAGATATGTGTCAAATTAAACCAAAACCTAAAATCCTCAACAGACTCCTAACTCCTCCTTCAACAGACTTGCACAAATTAAAATAACTGGATCAAACAGGACAGACCATAAAGTCTCAAGAGATGTACTTTGTTGTCAGAGAGAGCATATAAATAAAAGGAAATGTGTGCAAAAAGTCACGAGAGCCATCAAAGCTGCAAACTGATTAAAATCTTCACGGCTGTGAAACTTAAGCTTCATTTTCACAATATGCTGCTAAAACTCAAGTTTCCCACAACTGATGAGCCAATGAGAAATTGCTCCAGAAGAAACCGCCAGTTTTGAGAAATGCCTTCAAAGTTACACAAGATAGATGCTCTGCAGCATCAGTTACGGGAGGTCACCGCAGAAGATACGATCTGTATCCGCTTGATCAGAAATTGCATTTAAAGCTGCTGCAGCATGAGTCAGACACTTACAACAGAAAACATCTGCTGCTGAATGCATTGAACTTGTTTATGCTACTGGCTTCCTGTAATATCTAAGACACATAAGCGTGTCATCATAATCAGTGATCCAATATCATCATGCAAAGTGAAAAGCCCTTATGATATGCCTTTGAAACTCCCAGTTCATATTTATTCTTTCTATTAAAAAATAATCGTTTGATTTAAATCTGAATGTCAATGTGGAACAGCTCAGTAATAAAACATTGCTAAATCATAATACTTTTGTTGTTTTCTTGTGGGTTGTCCTTTGCTAAATCAATCCATATAACTATAATCACCCAAGATATTATCTAATCTAAATTTGTTATTAAATCTGAATAGTAAATAATCTAAAATAAAAAATAAAAAAATAATAAAAAAATAATCTAAAAATAAAAAAATAAAAATAAAATAAAAAAATAATAATCTAAAATATTATCTAATCTAAATTTGAGACTTACTGATAGAAGAAAATATGTTGTCATGAAAAGAATGGTTATATCATATAGGGATATAGTCATAAAACTTGATTTACACTCTAAGAGACACAGAGATGGTTGTAAATATGTCATATGCATATTAAAATTAATTAAAAATGAATGGCCCAGTGTCTCTTAATTTTCTTTATTGACTCCCAATAAGTAGATTTTTTTATTATTTTATTTTTTTTAGGTGACGGTCAGTTTCCACTTGTTGCAGCTACACCTGTAACTTTGACAGACACGCTGTGTTGTAATGTGAAACTGTGTGATCAGTTGCTGTAATAATTAACGTGTTTATAAGTTGACTTCCTGCTGGCTGGCAGCTTTGAACACAAGTAGTAAAAAATGATCCTCACAATTTGGAAGTGATCAAATTTCATAATCAAAACAAAGCAAATACTGCGTTTGGTGTTTTAGCATGCTAAGCCACACACACACACACACACACACACACACACACACACACAGTCAGCCGATAAAGACCCAGCAGCAGCAAAACAGTTAGCTCAGCTGACTTGTTGACACAAGTCCAACAACCTGACTCACTTTCAGGTTTGTTTTTAATGGATGCTGCGGTCACAACTGAGTAACATTACGTCATTTTTTGGATCAGAAAGCCAGCCAGTGTAGCACAGACCTAGTTAGCTTGACAACTCTTATCCCATTATTAGCGCTAATACTATTAGCACGTAGCTAGTGCGGCTAGCAGCTGAAGACTTACAGCGATCACGTTTACAAATGTAGTTTTTCCCGAGTACTGGAGCCCGACCAGCGTCAGCTCCATCTCCTCCTTCCAGAACAGGGACTTGAACCAGTCCAGGAGCCGGTTTATTAGTGCCAGCATCTTGAGCTCGGTGTTCACACTCCCCCGTGGTTGTGTCTTGTTTCTCACTGCCCGTCAGATGTGGCGTTTTTCCAGCGAGGAAGGGAAGTGGGACGCAGCCAGCTGTCATATGATCAGTCTTCCGAGACGCGCCCTGCAGCGCCCCCGCTGCCACACGGAGGAACTGCACCCAATTTAAAAAACTTATTATTACACTCATGGACATTTTTTTAACCCTCCTGTCGTCCTTCCGGGTCAAATTGACCCAATCTGTTTTGACTATTCCTTCTTTCCTCCCTCCTCCTGCCTTCCTCTCTTCTTTCCTCCTTCCTTCCTTCTTTCCTTCCTCCTCTATCCTCCTTCCCCCTTTCCTTCCTCCTCTATCCTCCTTTCTTTCTTTCCTTCCTTTCCTCCCTCCTTCCCTTCTTTTCTTTCCTCCTTCCGCTATCTCCTTTACTTTCTCTCTTCTTTCCTTCCTCCTGATTTCCTCTCCTCTCCTTTCCTCCTTCCTTCCTTCTTTCATCCCTCCCGCCTCCATTCCTTCCTCTATCCTCCTTTCTTCTCCCCCCCTTTCCTTCCCTTCTTTCTTTCTTTCTTTCTTTCCTTCCTCCTTCCTTTCTGCCCTCTTTCCTTCCTGCCTCCCTCCTTTTCTTCCTCCTTCCTTCTTTATTTTTTCCTTTCTTTCTTCTCCTCCTCCCCTTTCTTTCCTCCATCCTTCTTCCTTTCTCTCTCCTTTCCATTCTTTCTCCTTTTCCTCCTCTCTTCTTTCCTTCCTCCATCCTTCTTTCTTTCCTTCCTTCTTTCCTCCATCCTTTTTTACTTCCCTTTGCGCCCTTCCCTCTTCTTCCTTCCTTGACCCGAGGACAACAGGAGGGTTAAATACAGAAAAATAACTCAAAGAAAATCTACCCCCCATTAATATTATACCAGGACCTCTTTATCCACTTTATTTGAATTAAAAAAAAATAATATAACATCTTGTTTATATTCACCCACATTATATTTATTTATTTATTCATTCATCTATCTATCTATCTATCTATCTATCTATCTATCTATCTATCTATCTATCTATCTATGCACTATGCACTCTATTATGCACTTTATGTGTTTTTTATGCACACTGTTCATTGCACCTTATTTGTTTCATGGCACCAACATTTTTATAGTGCATATTCATATTTATTCTGCACTGGAATTCTACTCCTTAATACATACTCCTTCTTTAGACACTTTATTTGTATTTTTACATTACATTTTATTGTATTTTATTGTATTTTTATATTTTATTGCTTGAAGTATGCCTAGGTTGTTATTTTTATTTAATTATTTAATTTTTATTTAATTATTTTATTTAATTATTTAATTAATTAAGTAATGCTGCTGCTACACTGTAATTTCCCAGCTTGGGATAAATAAAGTACATCTATCTATCTATCTATCTATCTATCTATCTATCTATCTATCTATCTATCTATCTATCTATCTATCTATCTATCTATCTATCTATCTATCTATTTATTTATTTTTATTGTTGATTTTGTTCTACACTTTAAAATGCTCCCCCTTGTTTATAACGTGTATTATATACAAACTGGTCGTTTATTTTCCCATCAACATCACAAAATACTAGTAGTAATAATAGCTCCTCCCTTCTTAACAGATTGTTTTCATTGGAGTTAATTATTATTACACTATTATTATTATTATTATTGTTATATTTTAATAATCAACTAATCTACCTAATTATTTTCTTTGTTAGCTGATTGGCTGTTTGATCTTTTAAATGTCTAAAAATCTGAAATCTAAAATTCCTGGCAGTGTCCTTAAAATCAAAGGGATGTCTTCAAATGGCTTGTTTTTCTTAACATAAAGATATTCCGTTTATAATTATATGAAACACAGAAAAGCAAAAAAAGGGCCTCACAAATGAGAAGCTGAAACAACTATATGTTTGAATATTTTAGGAAAACATGATAAATTGAATTTTATATTTATTTTACATCTATGCTATTTGTTACACCACGCTAGTTGATCCTTCCTTCTACTATCCACTTGCTGCTGCAATTTCTCTCCATTTCCCCATCTTGGGACTAATAAAGGTTTATCTTATCTTATCTTATCTTATCTTGTCTTGTCTTATGTTATATAAGGATCAAATTTAACTTTGATCTTTTCTTGTTATTTTTTTTAACCAATTGATAAAAAAAACTTTACTCTGTTGCAGATCCTTTCTTGTGGTCATGGCAGGATAGAGTGTTGCCCTACTTAAAATGCATACCCAACAGATCATGAACAGTTTAATTTGAGACATGGAGGATGTTTTAAGATGCCACCACAATGAGTCAAATATAACTAAACTTATGAGTAATCTTGCTAAATAGCAGGTACCTGCAGAAAGGGCGGCTGAGGGTGCTTGAGCAGCTGCTGCTTTGCCCCTTGATATTTAACCTGCACTTTTATCAAGTTTATTTGATTTGATTTATTGTTATTTTTGTGGCCCTGCCAGTGGCCCTTATCAATAAGAACATTTCAAAATTGAATGAATTTAGCTATATTATTATTATTATTTTCAGTAACTTAATTAAGGGTTATTATAGTACACAGTCAGACAACTTCCAAAACAATATAACGGAAGAACCATACGACAGAATAAATGAAAAAGAAAGAAATACAGAAAAGGAAAAGAAAAAAATAAATGTGGACAGCAAATTCACATTATTTGCTACAGATCACCAAGTAATTGTTAAGGCCTATAATAATGTATGGAAGACAAGCTTTTGTTACCATAGACCAGGGGTGTCAAACTCTGGCCCTTTGGCCCGTGAGCCAATATCAAATTATTATATTATTATTGTACTATAAAAGCTGACCTGCCGGTATTATACGCCGCATTTACCGCTAATACTAGATTTATTATTGTTATTTTATTTTTAAATGTATTAACCTGTTGAAAAACTTTATTTTGATATTTAAATCAGAAGGATGCAAATAGAAAAGAGGCATACGATTTTTATTTAATAAATTAATGACATTGATGTGTTTTTTATTTGAAATTTGATTTTGCATGTCTGCACTATTTAGTTATATATTGTATGTTTATAAGCGTTGCTGGTTCCATATTTAATGTTAAAGCAAAACATGTTTGGTATATATTAAAAGGTTTATTTGTTCAATGTTGGCCCGCGATTTTATTCAAGTTTTAAATTTTGGCCCATTGTGTATTTGAGTTTGACACCCCTGCCATAGACTGTTTAAATGAGTTGTTTACATGTTCCACAGCACGCATTAATGTAAAATGAGTCAAATGACGTGGCTGCCTGTTGTCAGTTAGTTTACGCCACATGATGATCCGCAGCAGGTGAAAGGTCACCATGTGACTTGACCGCTGATTATAATGGTCAATAGAGCTGACAGTGATAGTCACCTGTATTTAACTCCGTGCTGTGCAGTTGTAGATGTTATTGGTTGGTTTCCCTGAGAACTAAAGCTGTTGTGTTGCTGCTGATGTTACAGCGAGCAGGAACTGAGCAGGAGAACTAAAAATCATTTTGTGGTTGTTCAGTCAGTTGTTGATCTATGTGAGCTGAATAAGACTGATCTAATAAGTGCAGATCTGCTGGTAGCTTTGAGGACTTTAGTCAGTCTGGGTTTCAGTGAGGTTGTGCTGTATAATTTAACAAGAAAATGTGTTTGATTCATGCGTTCAGACTTTTTTTGACTGGATGGAGCATTTATTAATTATGAACGCCCTCCCCCTCCATGTCCGAACAGCCCCCACAGTGGAGCGTTTTAAGTCTCGTCTCAAGACCCATTTTTATTCCTTGGCTTTTTAACACCGTGTGAGTTTTGTGGTCCTGTGTCTTTTATTTATTTTACTAGTTTTAACTACGTCTTTTATTTTATTTTACTATGTTTATCTGTTTGATTGTATTGTTTTATTTATGGCATCATTTTAGATGATACACTTATTATTTATTGCTGATTGGTATATGGAATTGTTTGTTTTATTGTTGGTTTTATGTACAGCACTTTGGAAACGTTTGTGTTGTTTAAATATGCTATACAAATAAAGGGGGATTGGATTGGATTGGATTTATTATGTTGATTTGACTTAAATTTGAGATGATCAAAGTATTTAAAATATTATATATGATCACAAACACTACAAGTAGTATTACTATTAAAGCAAGAGTTAGACAGGTTTATTGAAGTGGAAGGCTGGCATTTAACTTAACCCTTTATTATTTTCTCTTAGGTTATCAAGTTTACTGATATACTGTGTTTTATGTGGAAATTATGTTTGATGTTTGTTTGTGTCTTGTTTAGTCTAAATGTGTTAAAGTTCTTATTTATTATTGTAGTTTGATTTATTTAGGTTGGTTTTGTGATCTTGTTGTCGTTCTTTTTTGTTTTTGTTTTACTGTGTTTGTCCAATGGTGATTTATGTTGTGTTTTGTTTAAATTAATAAAAAAAATAAAAAATAAAAAAAAGCAAGAGTTAGACAATTGACAATTTCTGAGCAGTGGAAAGTAAAAAATAAAATCCCCTAAATTAAAATAAATATCTAACTTTTATCTCGGATACAAAACAAACCACGTCAAATACCCACAATTTATTCAGTTAATCAGCTAGTATTGGATTACATACAGTACATTCATCTGGCAGGGGCAATTCTACATATACTGGGAGGCTAAAATGATACTTCTCCATTGAACTGCCAAGTAATCATCCTGCTTTACAGCCACACTTAACTATCATGATCAGACAAGACAGAGGGTTAAAAACGTCTGTATTAGAAATGTAAAAACATCTATTTGTTCGTAAACATCATAAGATTTGCAAAATAATCTTTACAGTCACACCACAGCCCCCTTTGGAGCACATTTTATGAAACAACTAAGTGTATACACTGTAAAAAAAGAAAAGTTGGGTGAACTCAAAATTTCAAGGCAAGAAACTTCGATAAAATTTTAAGTTGGACAATTAAACTAAATATTTTAAGTTTTGTTTTTGAGTTTGCTCAACTCTGAATTCAGATTTTTGTCAACTCAACTGTAAGTTGTACTAATTTATAATTTTACATTGTAATAACTTTTAATCCTTACTTCTGCTAACTTCTGTAATGTGCTGAATTGGCACGATTGTAACGCCGCTATGAAATGTCAGCTAATGTTGCGACCACAATTTTGAGTTAGCATTGATACGCTAATGGCTACTCTTGTAGCTGTAACAAGCAGCGCCGCTAGCATCAGATAGCCGCTAGCATCAGTTAGCCGCTAGCATCAGTTAGCCGCTAGCTTTCGCTAATGACCGAATTTCACAGCAAAGAAATAAGAGTTATCAGAACTATTGTCCCTTGTTGTGAACCCCAACTTAAAGATATAAGTAACAACAACTCACCAACTTGTTTTTGATCAGACAACTGGCTTCCTTTGTTGTGCTAACTTACATTATTGCCCTAAATGTCAATAATTTATATTTCCAAGTTTTACCAACTTAAATCATGGTTTTAGGCCAAAAAATACAAGTTGGCTTTTTTGCAGTGTAGTAGACATCCTTTTTTACTATTTCTACTTATCCTCATAAAACCCTGCTGTTGGCAGGGTAGAGGTAGGGGCAGGGCTAGCCCTAACCCGTCACAAGGGAGGTGGGTTTTAAGAGGCTAACACCATTTTCATACTGATCTGGTTACCACTGAGTAGCTCTACTGGACCAAATGAAGGTTTAGTGCCTTCCTTACAAACACTGTTCAGGTTGTGAGGAAGGGACAACTGTCTTTCACTTTACCGCTGCTGATCAAACCTTCCATCCACAAGTCTGCATCTCTGTTATTATGCTTTGTACCATGACATCAATATCTTTATAGTGAACAGAGTGATTGTGTTGGTGTGACAGATTCTTCCAGACGCAGGAAACCAAGACTATTGTTGTTCTTTGATTCATCCTGAATGACGAGCTCCAGGCCGCTCTCCTCCTTCGACAGGTGGAAGTCGGTGGTGGTGGTGGGGGTGATGGTGGTGGTGGTGGTGGGGGTGGAGACAGCCAAGACTTCTTTAGGATGATTATCTGGAGTCAAGAGAATCAATACAAGTACCTCAGAATCAGTTCACATCATGAAATATTCATGTCATATTCCTAATCTCACAGTACACTCACCTATAGACTCAAAAACACTTTTACTATGACTTCCCCTAGACTGTGATTTCATTATTTCAATATGAACCTGGTCTCACAGGAATCTGTGAAATAGCCATGGATTTGCTTAATTAAAAATCCGTGGAATAGCCACGGAATCACTCAAATTTCTGTGAAACTGACACGGATTTCGCTACAATGCAAGTTAATGACAGTCATATCCCGTGGCTATTGGTTTGTTCCAAGTCACGTGACTTTCAAGGTTCCGGCAGTCAGAAAAAAAAACATGGCGGACAGTTCTCTCATTTTTAGTGAAAAAATCAATATTTTGACATAGTTTCTGCATAAAATTGATTTGATTACATTTCTAGAGAAATATATGTTTTATTTTCTAAATATTCACTCAGTGAATGTACATAATAACGTATGTATGTTATGTATGTTATGTCATTAACTTGGATTGTAGCGAAATCCGTGTCAGTTTCACGGAAATTTGAGTGATTCCGTGGCTATTCCACGGATTTTGAGTTAAGCAAATCCGTGGCTATTTCACGGATTCCTGTGAGACCATGTTGTTCTATATCTTTGTATATCATATGTAAATGACTATATAATGTAAATGTGGTTATCTAAAACAGAATAGTATATTTAAAAACAATAATAAGCATGTCCACTTTTGAATACTTTGAGAGAAGTAATTTACCTTTATTTTAGCCGTTCTGATTCTTTTTTAAAATCTTTGTATTTTTGTGTGAAAATTAGATAAATTTATGAAAATAATGTATTCTAATTAAGGCCCACTTACATGTTTTCTGCTTCCATTGCTTCTTTATGCAGACATAAGACAGAAACACAAAGAAAGAGAGAGAAAGCAAAACAAAGCCGATTCCGAGGACCCAGTGACTGGATGCTCCACCGTCTCTGTGCAGCTCTGGTGAGACAAGAGGACAAGTTAGTTCAACTCTGCTACATTCACATCAAGAAGAATCATCTATTTTAAAGATTATTTTTTTGGCATTTTACATGCTTTATTGAAAGTGAGAGACAGATAGAAAGGGGGTGACAGAGGGGAGGACATGCGGCAAAGGGAGCTCAGGCCGGATTCGAACCCTGCTCCACCGCAGCGAGGACTGTAGCCTCTATACATGGGGGCGCCTGTGTAACCCACTACGCTACAGACCACCCAGAATCATCTATTTTAGATAGATAGATTACTTTATTCATCCCCGAAGGGAAATTCGGTTGTCACAGCAGTCCGGTATTCAAGTACAATAAAATACAATAAAATACAATAGAATAAGATACTGAGGTAGCATAAATAAAAACAACAATAGAAAATAACACAGAATAGAACAAGGACACAAGTTAAAAAAAGCAGATCAGTTGGTAGGTTGGCAAGATGATGGTAATTATAATTATACTGATGATATGATGCAACAATGCTATAGTGACTAGACGGTATATAATTGTAATAATAGTACAGTATATAATATATAATATGTAATAATAAATAGATAGTAAAAATATAAAATAAAATAATTATAAATAATTACAATAATTATAAATAATTATAAATAAAATAATATGATATATAATATATAAATATATAATAATAATAGTAATGATAATAATAATAAATAAGGCCGGTATAATAATAATAGTAGTATATTACAGTATATAGTAATAATAATAGTAATGTCAGCAACAGTATATATAATAATAATATAATATATATGATAATAATAATAATAATAATAATAATAATAATAATAATAATAATAATAATAATAGTAATAATATTAATAACATAGCAAAGTGAATATTTTGCGTGCACTTACTGCAGATACCCCCTTTCACAATGTAGTAGGCGTTATCAGGGCACAAAGGCTCACACTGGTATGAATACTCTGTCAACTCAAAACTGGCACTGTCTGCAAAAGAGATGAAAGAAAGATGAATAGATATGTGCCACCACCATTGTGCAATATTTTCCCGAAAGATGGTAAACACGGCCTTTAGCATCAGCATATTAACATCTTTACTGTAAACTAGAGCGCATCTCAGGCTGCATATCTAATCCGAATCTGACCCGAGCCTGACACAGATTACTGTAAGAAAACAGCCAAATTGTGACAGCAACATACTGTTTTCCATTAAAAAGGTATTATACTGTAGAAAACAATGCATTCTGGGCAATATTTGTTAGGAAGCTTGCAGTTTCCCATAAAATATATGATATATATATTATATTTCCTAAGTCTCTTCTTGTACACATTTTTAATGGCTGTATTTTACTTAATTAACTCATTCAGTATATGATATATTAAAATTACTGAGGTTATAGTGAAGACAGCGCTTAATTTCGTAGTAATTGGCTGTCCGACAGTAATATGCTCATTTACAAAAGTGACTGCATTGTATACTGCAACAAAATTGCAACTACTTCAGCACTATACTGTGTTTTAGTCTACTGTAAAAATCAATGAAATGCAGGATTTTACTGTAATTCAGTATGTGGTTTTATCACAGTAACATGCTGTAAAGTAAATAACAGTAGAGGAACTGCTAAAGTAACAGTAGAATGCTGGCAACCCTGCTGCCAGTATTTTATTGTTAATTTACAAGACAATTGTTTACAGTGTAACTGAAACACTGAGTTTTCTACCCCGTCAAGAGTGCTGACCGGGCAGCATATTTTTGCACAGATATCTATATATTTTCTATATTTGTACAAAACAGCACTCAAAGCACTATTTCAAATAAGTAGAACCCGAGCTAAACCTGCACATTATTTCTAAATATTTGTCTGAACTATGGTTGGGCAATATATTTATTATATATACGACTAGATACCATCTTACATTTTGGATATTGTAATAGGTTGCTTTACCGACTTAGTTATTATATACACATTCTTATGATTACTGATTATTAACCCAAAATCTCATTATTCAAAAATGTACATGCACTTTCCCTGTTACAAGCAGAAAATAGCTGCTACTGTTAGGGGTTGATTCACCCTCTATCGCTCTATTGATCAGAGTAGAATAGAATAGGTCTTTATTTGTCATTGTCACATGTACAACGAAATTCAAAGTGCTCTCCAGTAAGTGCAACATTTAAGAGTCTCTAAAAATATAAATATAAAAAGAAAAAAATATGTACAATTCAAAATACCCAGTTTAGACAAACACATAAACACACCCAGACATACATGTATAGTCGCACAGGAAAAAACAACAACAAACAAACAGCATGAACACACAGTCGAGACAACAACAGTAGAGGTTATCATTCCCATAAGCATGGGCCAGTAGGAGCTTGCTCCACTCTCCAGTAGGTCCTATAGGTTGTTATCAGCCCATTCAACAGGTTGATAGATTAACGTGTGTTGTTGGCGGAGGCCTCTAGCAGTTGCACTACTTATGAACAACGGGGACGTTACTGAGTGTGAAAGCAGAAGGGAAAGCAAGGGCCTGAAGTATAAAGCACAAAAAGTTTGTCATAGGGTGGGCTGAAGGGATGGTGGATGAGTCAAACAAAACCAGGCTTTAATCTGGGAGACTGGCATTCAAAACAAATGTCAATGATGTTATTTTAAGTAACTTGTGTTGTCCTCCTAAGTCCACTTCTAGTTAAGTCAAACCACAGCTGGTATGACTGGTGAGCCTTGTGATGTTCAGTACAACTGACCTTTCCCTCATCAAATACTCCTAAAGGTCATCAAAATACTAAAGGTCATCAAAATACTCCTAAAGGTCATCAAAATACTCCTAAAGGTCATCACTGAGAACAGAAACACGTGTCACTCAGCACTCCTAGCCTTTCCTAACATTTAAACACTTTTTCTGAAGCTGGTCTCACAGGAATCCGTGAAATAGCCACGGATTCGCTTAACTCCAAATCTGTGGAATAGCCACAGAATCACTCAAATTTCCGTGAAACTGACACGGATTTCGCTACAATGCAAGTTAATGACAGTCATATCCCGTGGCTATTCCATGGATATTTGTTCCTATTGGTTTGTTCCAAGTCACGTGACTTTCAAGGTCCCGGCGGTCAGAACAAAAAACATGGCGGACAGTTCTCTAATTTTTAGTGAAAAAAATCAATATTTTGACTTAGTTTCTGCATAAAATTGGATTTTGATCACATTTCTAGCGAGAAATATATGTTTTATTTTCTAAATATTCACTCAGTGAATGTACATAATCACTTTGTATGTTGGAATAGCCACGGGATATGACTGTCATTAACTTGCATTGTAGCGAAATCCGTGTCAGTTTCACAGAAATTTGAGTGATTCCGTGGCTATTCCACGGATTTTGAGTTAAGCAAATCCGTGGCTATTTCACAGATTCCTGTGAGACCATGTTGCTTTTTCTGACAGTTTTCCTGACATTGCTATGAACAGCTAAAGTTTTACTCACTTAGCAGTCACAAAGGTCCACATTAACACTTCTGTTTGATTGAAAGGTAAAACAACAATTTGGGAAAATCTCACAAATGATGTATGTGTGTGTGTGTTTGTGATATTAAGACATTACACATTCTTATATGTGCTGTGTCTAACCCATACTTATTTCCATTTGCACACCTGAAACATGAAACCCAAAATTTAAAAAAATTAAAGTCTGCTCTCACCTGTCCTCTTCAGTTTCTCCCCGTTGACGCATTTGTTTTCCTCACACTTTGAGCATGCATTGTTGGAGCACAGGAAACCAGAGCGGCACGAACAGTTTCCATTTGTGGTGTGCGTACATTTCTCAGTGTATTCTGTAGAAAGACCAGAAATCAAACCACAGGTCTACCAGGTAAAAGCAGTTTTCATCAACTCAAATGTCAAATGCATCGTCAGCATAAACTGGTGTTTTACTAGAGATCTTCAAAGAGCAGGGCAACTTTTTTTGGTCAAAATCAAACATTTTATCAATTCAATTCAATTGGCTTTATTGACATGACGTAACAATGTATATATTGCCAAAGCAAGCATCAGAAAAAAGATAACAGGATAAGGAAAGCAATATTTACAATAAATTACTATAATTCTGTTATTCATTTTAAAAGAAAGGAAAACCTAATAACAATAAAAGAAAGCAATATTTACAATCATTGAATTACAATCAACATATAATTTATACAATCTAACTGTCCTAGCAAAAAAAGAAGAAAAAAACAAAATAAAAAATAAAAACAAATCATTAATCATTCACTTCAGTCTTACCTTGTTGGCATGACCGGCATTCCTCACATCTGTCAAACAGGTTGTATTTGTCGGAGAAGTATTGATCCTCACAGGAGACACAGACGGTCTGTTTGTACTTTGTGCACAACTCCTTCATGTATGTTCCTTTAAAACAAATCAGACAAGATTCTGTCTTGATTCTGTCAGGGGTGCTTTTGTAATGTTGAATATTATATCTTTTTTTTAAATGTGTCCCGTTTGTATACCAAATCCAGATTTTGGCCTTATGGTTGTCCCCTTTATTTTGCTCCGCCTCCCGACTAATGTATTTCTAAACCTTTTGAGCTCTAATCAGTATTTTTTTTTTAAACTAAATTTAGAACATGCATTGACTTTTTTCTCTGTCTTTCCCACAAACACATTAATAAGAACCAAGGTTATAATAGTTTTGGATTTTTCATTAGTTTTAGTTTTAATTTTGTTGTGAATTTTTGTCTCCAAATTCAGTTTGTTTTAGTTAGTTTTTAGAGTGAGTTTTCTAGTTTTAGTTTAGTTTTTAGTTTTTGAAAATGCTTAGTTTTAGTTTAGTTTTTATTAGTTTTAGTGTTAGTTTTAGTTTTTTTGTAATGGCCTATGTGTTGGGTGCCAGATTCAAAGAGGTCATAATACATTTTGCCTTTATTTCCTTTGGTTTATCATCTCAGCCCCAATAAGGTTATTAACTCTTACAGTTCCAGGTGTTTTGAATTTTGGTTCTAGTGTAGACATCCCAGTCTCAGTAAACATATTTACCATGTGTTGCATGTTGAAATAGAAACACTGAATTATGAATGAAAAAAGTTGACAAAAACGAAAAACTAAGGACATTTTCATTATAATTTTAGTTAGTTTTAGTTAGTTTTGTAACCACACAATACAGTTTCAGTTAGTTATCGTTTTTTTAAAAAACTCTAGTTTTTATTTTCATTTCAGTTAACGAAAATGTTTTTTCAATTCTAGTTTTCGTTATTTCGTTAGTTTTCGTTAACTATAATAAGCTTGGTAAGAACACATCTGCATGAAGCTTATGGTTCCAAGAAATCTAGTTTCCCACATAGGAAAAAAAGAAACACAAGAGGAAATTCAATAATATTAAACCCTGCTTAGTTTTTTCTAACCTGCTTTGATTTTCCAATTGGGTTTGGTCACCGTGCAGCTGAATGAAATTCCCTCTCGCCAACCTGACCCGACTTAACACCAATTATATCTCCAGCATCCAGCAGATTTTCCTTCCACTCAGTCCTTCACTCTATCCACATGTGTCATCCCCTCACCTCTACTCTCCCCTCACCCAGTGGTGGAAAAAGTATTCAGATCCCTTACTTAAGTAAAAGTACTGATACAACACTGTGAAATTACTCCACTACAAGTAAAAGTCCTGCATTCAAAACTTACTGAAGTAAAAGTACAGAAGTATCAGCATCAAAATGTACTTAAAAGTATCTAAAGTAAAAGTACTTTTTATGCAGAATGAACCCACTTGGATTGTTTTATACATTCTAAAAATATATTGTTGGATTATTATTTTTGATGCATTTATGTACGGACCGCTTTAATTTTCCCAAGGTAGGGCTCATTTTTACTACTTAATATACTCTTATGATGTTCAATTTAAAACATGTTAACATGTTAGCAAACATTTCATATTAATTATGTTTTTATGTTAAATCTTGAACTGAAAAGTAACCAAAACTGGCAGCTAAATATAGTGGAGTAAAAGTACAATATTTGCCTCAAAATGTAGTGAAGTAGAAGTATAAAGTAACCTAAAATGGAAATACTCAAAGTACAAATATCTCAAAATCGTACTTAAGTACAGTACTTAAGTAAATGTACTTAGTTACATTCCACCACTGCCCTCACCATTAATGTTTACAAAACAGATTCTTGAACAAGAATAAAGTCAGCATTTGCACATCTGATTAGATTAAACAACTTAACAGATTTATATAAAAATACATTAATATTTTAAATATATATTTTACCTGGGGGGCACATGTTACAGCATTTCCCATCTACCTCCATCTGTCGATCACCACAGCCTGCAGCATATTCTATATTCCAGATAGTGAGCAGACAAGTCACAGCCAGGGGAAGACTGAGAGGAATCATTATGACCAGAGCTCTGCTGCTGGCTTCAGGCTTTTATGTAGCTTGTTTGCTGACGTCAGGATGAGTTGTGAGTGGTTAGCCCGCAAGAGACGTAGTCTGACATCTGACATTTACATCTGTTCAGGAAGTGAAAGACCACTTGTAGTTGCACATGATTTAACACCAGCATTAACTGAATAACAGCATTTTGTTGTTGTTGTTTGTTTTGTTACCTGTTTGATTTAAATGTCCCTTGTGATTGTACATTAGTATGCATTTTTATGTTAAGACAGAGCTATTTTAATTTTTTTTTTTTTCAATTTAATTAATTAATTTTATTTATTTATTTATTTATTTATTTATTTATTTATTTATTTATTTATTTATTTATTTATTTATTTATTTTTATTTTATTTTATTATTATTATTATTATTATTTTTTTCTTCCTGTCTGTTTTGGTGTCTGTCTCAGTTGTTTGTAAGTGTCTGTACTATATGTTGAAAAATTAAATAAATACTTAAAAAAAAAAAAAAAAAAAAAAAAAAAAAAGACAGAGCTATTTAGCTTGGATTTAGGAGGGAAGCTGTAGTTTGTGGTTTCAGACAGCATAGATGTTTACAGTTGGGACATATTTTAAAGACAAAACAGAGCATCAGCACTTCTTTCACTTTTATCTTTCTTCGAGAGGCTTTCCTCTAAGTGTTTAGGTGTTGAAGGGTTTTTTCAGGTTTTGTCACGTCGAACACTTCTGCAGGAACTATGTGGGGAAAAGCAGTTTCACCACCATCTGCCCACTCGGAGAGCGTGACACAAGCTCTTAAACCATAGTGGCTGTTTGTACGTATGTTCACACGCATGCTGAGGATACAGACAGCAGGTGAGGACATATCCAGATCTTTTTCTCAAGTAAAAGTAGCAATACTACAGTGTAAAAATACTCTGTTAAAATGTTCAAAAGGGGGCTGTGAATTGTGCAAATAAAGTGTAAATTACAACTAAAGCAAATTGAATCTGTTTTTAGTTATGATAGTGGTCAAAATTATTTGAAATTGCACCGTTTTTGGTTAAAAAAAAAAAGCTTTTTAAAAAAATGTAAGGTTGGAGGAATGCTAACCCTACTGCTTCAGCTGCCCACCCCCCTAAGACCTCTAAAAACCCAGGGGAAACCCTGAAAAGTCCCACGTTCAAAATCTTACTCAATTAAAAGTATGCAGGTAACACAATATGTACTGACTGGTTGCTCTGTGTAACTATCAAAAATGTGCCAGGTGCTTTTGTGAAACAGGAAAAAAAATGGATAAACAAGACAGTCTGGGCATAGTCTGCAGAAAAAATAAACAAGGAAGGAAATATCAAAAGAGCATATAAAGGCATCATCCATGACTAGTTGATTATTCAACAATTCAGTCTAAGGAGTTTGATTTGCCAATCTCACAGTCGAATCCTTACAGTGGCAGTGGTGATTAAACAAAATATCTGTTAAATCAGATTTAAAATCTGTTTCCAAGTTGCTAACATACCTGGGTTGTGGTTTGTTTTTTTTTTTGCAGAGGTCTATCCACAACTGACACTTTAAAAAGTTTGTGGTAGTGAGGTGTGAAAAGTGCAACCTGGTCTCACAGAAATCCGTGAAATAGCCACGGATTTCGCTTAAATTTCCGTGAAACTGACACGGATTTCGCTAGAATGCAAGTTAATGACAGTCATATCCCGTGGCTATTGGTTTGTTCCAAGTCACGTGACTTTCAAGGTTCCGGCGGTCAGAACAAAAAACATGGCGGACAGTTCTCTCATTTTTAGTGAAAAATCAATATTTTGACTTAGTTTCTGCATAAAAATGGATTTTGATCACATTTCTAGCGAGAAATATATGTTTTATTTTCTAAATATTCACTCAGTGAATGTACATAATCACTTTGTATGTTGGAATAGCCACGGGATATGACTGTCATTAACTTGCATTGTAACCAAATCCGTGTCAGTTTTACGGAAATTTGACCGAATCCGTGGCTATTCCACGGATTTCTGTGAGATCATGTTGAGATAATATGTCTGTAGATATAATTGCATCAGAAGTCAAGATATTTGCATTGTTTGTAACATAAGACATTAGATCAGCAGTGATCCCTTTTTCAGCGTTATAACAACGTGAACAGCAATAATCATGAGTCACATAGTGAACATTAAGAAGCCGAAAGATAAGCACTTGAATATGACTCAGTTTGGTTCTTGGAAAACCCGCAGCCTACAGCACGAGGACACCATAAAAACAAAACCTGTATAATATAGTTCAGTCTGAAACAAATCCCTGCAGTATTCAACATGGAGGGTTTCCCCCCGACTTTTCAGCATCATCATCAAAAACCACAAGTTTGAATCATTAGTGTGAATAAATGTTAGAACCAGCGGCTGAAGAATTTATCAGATATTTAGTTGAAGTTAAAATAGCAGATCAGTCTACTACATGTCGTCATATGCCGTCATCCATGCTTACAGTTAACAGTTATGCAACCTAAAAAGTGTGAAATGTGGTTAGAAGTGCGTACTGAAACACATTATGATGTGTAGAATTTACTGCAGTCAACTCACTGTAGGTGTAGAGTGACTGGGTTTGTTGACATTTGGTGCAGGAGGGGGGAGTTTCCTGGCAAATGCAGCACACAGTGCAGTAGTGCTGAAATGATTAGTAAATTATATTGACACAAACTGAATCTTTAGCACTCAGTTATCAAGCAAACATGCCAAACATCTGCTGGATCCAACCTACAGTCTATGGAGCCAACTTGTCCAATTTTTTTTGGGAATTGAGTCATTTGTTTCTTCACTGTATTATCTTTGTAACATACTGAAAAATATTTTGGTTTTGTACAGTTGATTACACAAAACAAGCAAACTGGAGAACTGATTGTGGGCTCTTGTAATAGGACATCTGTATACTCTTAACCAATCTGTGCCCAAAGACCATATTAAGTATGATAAGATAACACTTATTCTGATTGGGCAAGTATCTAACAAAACTAGCCCTCCGGCAATTTGGCATTTTTTGTCAACTCAACTGTAAATTGTACTGACTTATAATTTTACATTGTAATAACTTTTAATCCTTACTTCTGCTAACTTCTGCAATGTGCTGAATTGGCACGATTGTAACGCCGCTATGAAATGTCAGCTAATGTTGCGACCACAATTTTGAGTTAGCATTGATACGCTAATGGCTACTCTTGTAGCTGTAACAAGCAGCGCCGCTAGCATCAGTTAGCCGCTAGCATCAGTTAGCTGCTAGCGTCAGTTAGCCACTAACATCAGTTAGCCGCTAGCTTTCGCTAATGACTGAATTTCACAACAAAGAAATAAGAGTTATCAGAACTATTGTCCCTTGTTTTGAACCCCAACTTAAAGATATAAGTAACAACAACTCACCAACTTGTTTTTGAGCAGACAACTGGCTTCCTTTGTTGTGCTAACTTACATTATTGTACTAAATGTCAATAATTTATATTTCCAAGTTTTACCAACTTAAATCACTGTTTTAGGCCAAAAAATACAAGTTGGCTTTTTTTGCAGTATAGGAGCAGTGCATAGACAACTTTATAGGCGAGAATTAGAGATTTAAATTTGTTGCAGGCTGCCAGTGGAGCTCAGTGAGCAGCGGTGTGACATGTGACCTATTTGGCTGGTTGTAGACCAGGCACGCCACCGTGTTCTAGATCATCTGAAGTGGTTTTACTGTGCAGGCTGGCAGGACGTTACAGTAGTCAAGTTTTGAGATGACAACAGCTTGTGTCAAGAGTTGAGTGGCATGTTGAGTTAGGTAAGGTCTGATTTTTCTGATGTTGTAAAGTGCAAAGCGGCAGGACGTGACGGTGTAGAGATCCGGGGGGTCTCCAAGGGTCGTTCAAGTTGTAATAAGAACAGAAAACAAGTCTTTACAGTCACACCGCACGTTTATTTTATGCAGGGGAAGCTCAAACATCATTTATATGCCAGACTTGAAGGTAAAAAACAAAAAAAACAACGTAAAGATGGTTACGGAGGAGTTCTGTCCAGCCCAGGAAAAAGTACAGTCAGCCTCAATTCTCACCTCACGTTACCATGGTAACCAAAAGTAATTTAAAGTGACAGTACTCAGAATTGGTCATCAATTATCAGCCCTAAGGTTCTCACCACCCTGGTGGGGGCAAGGCACAGGGAGTCAGTTTAGGTGTTGATGTCCTGGTGTATTGTAGGTTTTTTTTATTTTATTTTTTTTTACATTTTTTTATTTTCTTGCAAATTTCTTTGAC
>NC_081519.1:4517368-4527368 GCF_030273125.1 Centropristis striata | reverse complement strand
TTTGTTTTTTTTTTTGCCTTTGCTGAAAAAGGATTGATGCATTAAATTGGACATGGAAACTTGTGTAAAAGCCAAAACTTTAGAGTTCAGCTGACAGCAGGGAAACATGCTGCTGAACGTTTTTACGTTATATTATTATTTTTAGCCTTTTCACCTGTAGTTTCCGTCCTTTAAAGTTGATATAATTGGGATCTGTTACCCACTCAGACAAGGTGAGAATCAGTTTTATTACTAGAACCCTTTATGTTCTGTTAAGAACTTGATTAATTAAGAAATATGTAAATACATAGTAATAGCTCCATTATACAGTTCTTTTAGCGATGGTACATTATTTTGATAGTGACACATTTACATTGTTTTGGCTCTGTACGTCACCAGTTTCAATTAATAATAGAAAAAATAGTAAATAAAAGAGATTTATAATGCTTTTCTGTCCAGAAACGTTTCATGGGACGTTAAGCTGGGGAATTTTGGAAATATTCAAAATAAAAATAAAAAACATGACATTTCCACAGATTTATTTGTAGGTAGAACTGTATCAAGTTGGGTTAATTTTTATTATTATTTAACAATATAATGAAAAACATTAGCATGAATGAATGAATGAAACTTTAAAAACAAGGTATAAAAATGTCCAGCAGATGGCGATGTTGTTTGCATGTTTCTCCAGTTCCAAATTTCTTCTCCTTAGAGAACTCCATTTAATTTATATTTTCAACAAGGTTTAATTTTAAAACATAGCAGCAGCTGTTGACCCGATCCACAACTCCTGAACAGCTTTCTGAACTATTGAAGAACATTTTCCTGATCAGGTTTATGAAACAAAGTGTCCCTGAAGAGACTGAAACCCTCCCTGCTGATGGTCCTCTCACAGTGTAGAAAACAGCCTGTAGAATTAATGCAAGTTTGGGTTGAATGAGGCTAAAGTATCTGCATTAATAGAGTAATAACCTGATATGAATGAATATGCAGTTTCAGTCCTCTCAAGGTCCTGAGAGGCTCAGAGCTTCAAATTCTCTCTTTTGGTTTTTGAGTTTCTCTGACAGAAACTGTTGGGGCAGAAGGAGACGGGATCTGCATATTGATAAAAAACTGACACATGATACATATCGCTGATCTGCAGCAAGTAAAGGTTGACACTGAATTTCACGTTAGAAAGCGCCGGAGCACGACTTCTTCATGAAATCAAAAAAAGACACAAAAATGACCAAAAATTACTCAAAATGACCAAAAAAGACACAAAATTACAAAAAAAAAGACACAAAATGACTAGAAAAAAGAGACAAAATGACCAAAATAGACACAGAAGACACAAAATGACAAAAAAGAGACAAAATGACAAAAAAAAGACACAAAATGACTAGAAAAATGACACAAAATGACAGCAAAAAAAAGACACAAAATGACCAAAAAAGACACAAAAACCACATAAAATGACAAAAAAGACACAAAATGACTAGAAAAATTACACAAAATGACCAAAAAAGACATAAAAAATTACAAAAAAGACACAAAATGACCAGAAAGACACAACAAAGAAACAAAATGACAAAAAAGACACAAAATTACCAGAAAAAAGATTTTTGTTATTTTTGTGTCTTTTTTGGTCATTTGTGTCTTTTTTAGAATAATTTTGTGTCTTTTTTAATAATTTTGTGTCTTTTTTAAATTTTTTTTTTTTTTTTTTGATCATTTTGTGTCTTTTTAAAAATAATTTTGTGTCTTTTTAAAAATGTTGTGTCTTTTTAAAATAATTTTGTGTCTTTTTTGGTCATTTTGTGTCAAGTAATTTAGTTTTTTTCTGTCGTTTTGTGTCTTTTTTTGGTAATTTTGTGTCTTTTTTAAATAATTTTGTGTCTGTTTTTGGTCATTTTGATACTGCCTCCAGCGGCCCCCCAGGTAATTAGAGTTTGAGGCCCCTGATCTACAGTGTTAATTATGATTTATGCTGATTTAAACATTTTGGGTCATTAGTCGAAGATAATAACTACTTTTCAGGCAGCTAATCAACAGAAAAAGCTCCGTTCCCTGTATGCTTTGTGCCCCTCTGGGATAAATAAAGTTCAATCTGATCTTGTTAGTAGTTGAAAATGATCTGTGTGAACATGGATTTGAAGCCTCGAGATAAAAGAATGACCAAATGATGCATTATTAAAGTATAACAGTGTACAGGACACTAAATCAAAGCTGTGCAGTTACCTATAAATACTTCACAGCCTCTGGACAATCAAATATTCTCTGTGGTTGTAGAATAAAAGAGGCTTTTTAAACAGCATATGTAATATATGTTTGTTTGACAACTAAAATGACAGATGTTGCTTTGTTTTACTTCTTTGTTTACACTGTAAAAAATGTCTGTAGATTTTACGGTGAAAAACTGCTAAACCATGACAGTTAAAGACGTAAAATGATAAATGAGTTAATTCAGTTTAGTAACAATGAAACACCGTAAATGTATATATCAGCCAAAACAGTATTTTTTTTAAAGTTTAAAAAAAAAAAGATTACTGTAAAATACACTGGTAATATACTGTAATTTATATACAAACATCATTGTCATTTTTGCATTTATTTTTGTAAAAATCATTTTGCTCACTGTTGATTGATTGATTGATTGATTGATTGATTGATTGATTGATTGTCTTTATTTCGAACATGCAGGCAATAAAAAAACAAGTTTAAATATTAATAGATGAATAAATAAAAAACAAAACAAAAAAAACAAGAAAAAAAACAGACACTTTCTGCAAGCTCGAAAGGAGGTAGGAAGAAGTAAAAAAACGTATCTAGTCCTACCCCTTAATGGGTCAGTATAAACATATATGAATAATCAATATAGTCACATACAAATATTATAAATAATTATATATATACATATACTATATACATATACTGTTAAATGTACTAAACACCATATCTCTAACAGAAATATACTGTAATATGTAATGGTAAAATCTTTAATTTATGCAGCATTTCTTGTCAATTATATGGCAGAAAAGCGTTTATTTTGATGGAAAAACTTTTTATTTTTTACCGTAAAATATGGAATAAAATGGCAATCTTGAACGTGAAATGTGCTAATATCATTTTACCGTAATATTAGAAAAAGTTGCACCGTATTTATTACACTAACAAGGCGAGACGTCATTAGGAGAGAAGCAGAACAATGCGTATCCACGGCAACATGTCAATAAAGTTATATATAAATGTTATATAGATATAAAAAAGGACATTTAGCATTTTGGTCTCATACCTTTGATCCTTTCACTGTATTTTCACTTAACCCTTTATCAGGCAAAGAACTATATTTGGTAACTTCAGGTAATATTTCGAGAAAAAAGTTGCAAATTTACTAGATTAAAGTGGCAAATCTACAAGAAAAAAAGTTGCATATTTAAGCGATTTAAAGTGGCAAATCTGTGCGAAAAAAGTTGCAGATTTATGAGAAAAAAGTGGGGAAAAAGCAACTTTTTTCTCCCAGATTCACCACTTTAACCGTTAATAGGACACTCATTGAAATACTTGCAAATTCCAAATTCCAACCCTAAAGAATATTGGAGGATATTACATACTGCCATAATGCATAAATAAAACGTACATACGAAACATACGAAAATAATATTTTGAGAAAAAAGTTTACCAGATTAAAGTGGCAAATCTACGAGAAAAAAATGCGTAGATTTATGAGATTTAAAGTGGTGAATCTGGGAGAAAAAAGTTGCTTTTTTCTCGAAATCTGCGACTTTTTTAGCACAGATTTGCCACTTTAAATCTCTTAAATCTGCGACTTTTTTTCTTGTAGATTTGCCACATTAATCTAGCAAATTCGCAACTTTTTTTCTCGAAATATTACCTGAAGTTACCAAATATAGTTATTTACCCGATAAAGGGTTAATGACAGTTTATTTGAACGTTTTGTTCATTAAATGTCTTGTTTAGTTCCCCAAGTGGCCAAAAAGAATCAGTTTTGCGGCTTTAACAGTTTAATTTCAAAATAAAAGTTGTCCATGACGTGCTTTACTGTCATAAATCATAATAAAAGCAGTTGTTGTGGTAAATCTATTGATGCCTTTGTGTTAATTTCATTAATTATATGTGTTGACAGCTTGTTTTGATTACTGCACATCGAGCTGTGATCGTGTCTTTTATTCATAGTAGATATTTCATTTTGTGGAATGAAACTCTCTCCAACTGTTGAACATGAATAAACAGAGAGAGAGGAAACAGTGAAGTGTTGGCGGTGGCTTCCATTGTGCCAGAAAACGGCGCCAAACAAGCGGAGAAAAAGCAGCTGACAGGAGAAAGTGTCCGACCCCCCAGAGTGGCAGACGAATGGACTTCTCTATCTTCAAACCAACAGAGAGAAAGAAAAACATGTTTCTGGAGAATGTTTTCATGACTGATAAACAGTCACGCCAGCCAGGGTTATTGAATTGTTTTGTAGAATATGAGGACAAAGAGAGACAAACGAACAGACAGACCCGGAGGAAAAGAAAGAAGAGAGAGACAGACGGAGAGGAGGGGGGCACAACGAGACGTTACAGGTGCCATGAAATGTGTTTCTGCACTGATAACATCACCAGGGACTCCATATGAAAGTTTAAAATGTAGCATGATCAAAAAAAGACACTAAATTATTTTAAAAGAGACACAAAATGACCAAAAAAAGACACAAAATTACAGAAAAAGACACAAAATGACTAAAAAAAGACACATTATTTAAAAAATGACCCCAAAAGACACAACATTACCAAAAAAATACACAAAATTACTAAAAAAGACAGAAAATGACTAAAAAAGACACAAAATAATTTAAAAGGACACAAAATGACCAAAAAAATACACAAAATTACTAAAAAAGACAGAAAATGACTAAAAAAGACACAAACTAATTTAAAAGGACACAAAATGACCAAAAAAAGACACAAAATGACTAAAAAAAGACACATTATTTAAAAAATGACCCAAAAGACACAACATTACCAAAAAATACACAAAATCACTAAAAAAAGACAGAAAATGACTAAAAAAGACACAAAATAATTTAAAAGGACACAAAATGACCAAAAAAAGACACAAAATGACTAAAAAAGACACATTATTTAAAAAATGACCCAAAAGACACAACATTACCAAAAAATACACAAAATCACTAAAAAAAGACAGAATTATCAAAAAAGACCCAAAATCACTAAAAAAGACACAAAATTACAGAAAAAGACACAAAATGATTTAAAAGGACACAAAATGACCCAAAAAGACACTAAATTACTAAAAAAAGACACAAAATGACAAAAAGACACAAAATTACTAAAAAAGACACAAAATGACCCCAAAAAGACACAAAATTACTTAAAAACTACACAAAATGACAAAAAGACAAAAAAAATATGCAAAATTACCAAAAAAGACACAAAAGTGTTAAAAAAAAAAGACACAAAGTGACCCAAAAAATTGACAGAAAAAAGACACAAAATGACCAAAAAAAAAGACACAAACTTATTAAAAAAGACACAAAATTACCAAAAAAGTAATTAAAGGGACCTTCCACACACAACACGGTAAAGTGCCATTCATATAAAACTCACATTAAACTTTTACATCAAGGTGGGGGCCACAAAATATCGTCACAAGGGCCACAATTGGCCCGCGGGCCGCAAGTTTGAGACCCATGACTTAGTGACTTTCTGACTCAAATAAACAGAAAGATTTTGATATAAAATACACACAGATACAATTACCGCCATAAATTTGAGATAAAACACAACGTTGTGGCCGGGGAGAGGGACACCTGGAATGACCTGCTTATCCTGCTGCCCCCGCGACCCGGCCCGGATAAGCGGACGAGAATGGATGGATGGATATTCAATTTGTACAGCAACAAAGAAAAACAGTATACAAATGAATGAGTAGACAGGACTGATGTGGAATTAGTGACATAAATAAACTTTTCTCTGATATTCTAATTCATTGAGATGCACCTGCCTTTATATGGCTGGATTTGTTGAGAGATTTGGGACCGATAATTATAACTTCTGACTGAATTTTGAGATGAAATGTTCTATAAACAGCCAATAAAAGAGAGAGAGACGTTCCACTTTTGACTCTGCAGCCCTGAAGAGTTGAGCCCGTTTATTAAAAGGCTGTTTGAAATTTTGCAAAGCAGAGCGCCTTGGGATTTTCAGTTCTGGCTTATTGATTACAAAGCTAAATACAAGTCAATCCTCTCTCTTTCTGGTTCAATATTATGTCCTTGAAGACAAACAGCGCCTGATTCTTGATACCTGCATCAGTGAAGTAGAACTCCTCAGACAGTTTTCTCTCTCTGTTTCTATACATAGAAGTTTAACCCTTTGGAGTTTGGAGCTATTTTGTTGTTTTTTTTACTTTTTACTCTCTGATTAACTATATGGAGTCTTGGACTATTTTTTGTCCATTTTTGAATCCTTTTCATGTATTTTTGTGTCTTCTTTGTGTCTATTTTTGTTTCTTTTTTGTCATTTTGTCTCTTTTTTTGTCATTTTGTGTCTTCTGTGTCTTTCTGGGTAATTTTGTGTTTTTTTTCTAGTCATTTTGTGTCTTTTTTGGCCTTTTTCGTGTCTTTTTTGTTCATTTTTGTGTCTTTTTTCTCGCCACTTTGTGTCTTTTTGTTTCTTTTTTGTCATTTTGTCTCTTTTTTTGTCATTTTGTCTCTTTTTTGGTCATTTTTGTGTCTTTTTTCTAGTAATTTTGTGTCTTTTTGTGTCTTTTTTGGTCATTTTGTGTCTTTTTTCTAGTCATTTTGTGTCTTTTTTGGTCATTTTGTGTCTTTTTTCTAGTCACTTTGTGTCTTTTTTGGTCATTTTATTTATTTATTTTTTTAATTCTGCCTGTATATGCATCTTAAATAATGACCACCATGCCATGCTGGTATCATCTTTTTCAGCACAGCCTCACCTCATTATTATTTTGTCATTTTGACTTACTGGATCAACATTTTGAAACACAAAAAACAGACAAAAACACAGACAAAATTACAAAAAAGTACAAATAAAAAACACAAAGAACACAAAAAAATGATATAAACATACGAAACACACACAAAAGATTACAAAAAACACACCAAAAAACCACACAGAAAAAAAATACAAAAAACACACACAAAATTACAAAAAAGCACAAATAAAAAACACAAAGAACACAAAAAAATTATATAAACACACGAAAAAAACACACACAAAATTACAAAAAAAACAAATAAAAAACACACATAAAAACACACCAAAAAACACACAAAAAATACACAGAACACACACATAAAAGCCACAAAATAACACACAAAATACACTAAAGATTATAAAAAACACACGAAAAACAATAACAAAACAAAAAACTGAAACTGAAAAAATTACAAAAATAACAAAAAATACAAAAAATTACAAAAAACACAAAAAAACGCACCAAAAATTATAAAAGAATACATAAAACTAGAAAATTCTACAGACATTTTTTACAGTGTAAGAAGCTGAGCTTCTTATATATAATATATATATAATATATATATTAAAAAACAGTGAGTATTTAAACTATGAACCATATAATTTAGGGGTAAAGTATGTTATTGCACAGGGATTAAAAGGACACAAAAATTACCCCAAAAAGACACAAAATGACCAAAAAAAGACACAAAATTATTTAAAAAGACACAAAAAGAACAAAAAAAGACACAAAATTACTAAAAAAGACACAAAATGACAAGACACAAAATGACCAAAAAATATGCAGAATTACCAAAAAAGACACAACATTATTTAAAAAAAAGACACAAAATGACCCGAAAAATGACACAAAATTACCAAAAAAGACACAACATTATTTAAAAAAGACACAAAAAGAACAAAAAAAGACACAAAATTACTAAAAAAGACACAAAATGACAAAAAGACACAAAATGACCAAAAAATATGCAGAATTACCAAAAAAGACACAACATTATTTAAAAAAAAGACACAAAATGACCCCAAAAGACACAAAATTACCAAGAAAATACAAAAAAATGACTTAAAAAAAATACACAAAATTACTAAAAAAATACACAAAATTACTAAAAAAAGACACACAATTACAAAAAAAGGGTTAATTAAAGGGACCTTCCACACACAACACGGTAAAGTGCCATTCATATAAAACTCACATTAAACTTTCATATCAAGGTGGGGGCCACAAAATATTGTCACGAGGGCCACAATTAGCCCGCGGGCCACCAGTTTGAGACCCATGACTTAGTGACATTTCTGACTCAAATAAACAGAAAGATTTTGATATAAAATAAACTACGATCCATATAATTTAGGTGTAAAGTATGTTATTGCACAGGGATTATTCCTGATTCCATGTTTTCTCCTCTGAAAACGCACAATAGTGGCAGGCTGAATTACAAATGAGTACGGTAATATATCAGCATTATAAACGGAACAGTCATCATGCTTTGTCATTAGCTTTTATTTATCTTGAGGAGGCTTTTTAGCCTTCACGTGTGACTCCTTGTGTTGGCAGTTGCTTGTTTTTAGCACCATTCTTTATTGTTCGGCTGCTAGAAATGTGAGTAGGTGTTGGAGGAGCTTTTGTTCCACGAGAGTAAATACGAGGAGCCTCAAAGTGACTGGTGAGAGCCAGACATTTCAGCACCTGGTGAAGTAATCGCTGAGTAATTGCTATTAATCAAGAACCTCATCAACCTCATGCAGATGCCGCATGGTAATTTTGTGTTATGTGCCAATTAAACTCATAATTAATGTACATTTAACAGAGGAACCCACGACAAGGCTGAGGAGAGGAAACGGAGGAAAGCAGTGGCGGTTCTGCTGTGGCCCTTATGGGGCCCCCGTGTCAAATTAATAATAAAATGATCAATTTATAACCATGAAAAATGGAACAATTCTAACTTTTTTTTTGTTCAAACAATATCTCATTGTACACAAAAGGAACCCAGAATGAGTACATTGTATGATAGTTTAATTGTGCAATAAAATATTGTGTATACATACCTGCCATTGTTCTAAATTTTATATATATATATCATGCTCTACTTCTTAATTCTGACTGTACTGCACTTTCAAAATAAAAAAAGGGATTGTGCACAAAAATGAGAAATGTCATTGTCATACAAAAAAAACCTGTTATTGTTGTGAGTCTCATTATTTAAATCAATGTATTTGTATCTTCCAAATATACTTAAATGAGATGTTTAAATAAGCTAAAATGAAGATTTTGAATGCTTAAATATCATCTTTGCCATTTTTCAATGTGCTAATGTACCTCTCTGATTAACTCTATGGAGTCTTGGACTATTTTATCCATTTTTGAATCCTTTTCATGTATTTTTGTGTGTCTTCTTTGTGTCTATTTTTGTTTCTTTTTTGTCATTTTGTCTCTTTTCTTGTCATTTTGTGTCTTCTGTGTCTTTTTTCTAGTCATTTTGTGTCTTTTTTGGTCATTTTTGTGTCTTTTTTCTAGTCACTTTGTGTCTTATTTGGTCATTTTGGGTCTTTTTTTTGTCATTTTGTCTCTTTTTTGTCATTTTGTGTCTTCTGAGTCTTTTGTGATCATTTTGTGCCTTTTTTCTCATCATTTTGTGTCTTTTTTCTAGTCATTTTGTGTCTTTTTTGGTCATTTTTGTGTATTTTTTCTAGTAATTTTGTGTCTTTTTGGTGTCTTTTTTGGTCACTTTGCATCTTTTTTTTGTCATTTTGTCTCTTTTTTGTCATTTTGTGTCTACGGAATCTTTTTTGGTCATTTTGTGTCTTTTCTTGTCTTTTTTGGTCATTTTTGTGTCTTTTTTCTAGTAATTTTGTGTCATTTGGTGTCTTTTTTGGTCATTTTGCATATTTTTTCTAGTCACTTTGTGTCTTTTTTTGACTTTTTTTGGTCATTTTTGTGTCTTTTTCGTGCTCCAGTGCTCTCCGGAGAGTTAAACACTGGCCCCTCCTTGGCCCCCCACAGTAAAATTGCTCTAGAACCG
>NC_081519.1:4504868-4512368 GCF_030273125.1 Centropristis striata | reverse complement strand
AAAAATCCAGCGACTTTTTCTGGTGTTATTGGAGACTTTTGGAGACTCGTTCTTACTCTTCTTAACGAGCCGCGGGGCCCGAGCGCTCTTCTTAAGAGCTATTACTTACGAAGAGGAAGAACGAGTCGAAGCAGCACAGTCCTCCTGCAGCAGTCTCTCCTAGCTGCAGAGCCGGAGGGGATGTTGATCAAAATAATCATGATTATAATTTTGGCCACAATCGTGCAGCCCTATAACGAGGTGTTATATTTATGAGCTCAAAGGGTGATTGTATGAAACTTCTGAGCTGTTGGGTAGAAGATGTGTGGAAAGTTTTCATGTTTTAGAATTTCTAACTTCATTGCAGCAACATTCTTATTTGAAGCATTTCTTACTGTCCTGGCTATATATACACGGTCGCCCATAAAGTTGGAATAATTTTGTTTTCAGTCACAATCCTTTGTTAATGGTGGTTTCATTTTCATTGTGATATGTTTGGACAGACGAGATGTAAAATGCAACTTGACTGGTTTGCAGCATACAATGCTGGCCTACAAAGTTGTCTCCGGTACTGCTCCTACCTACCTGAACGCCCTGATTAAGACATATGCTACTTCACCACCGTTGCGATCTTCCAATGAACGGCGCCTGGCTCTGCCCCCTGTTGGTCCCTGGTGGAACACACTACTAGTTCCTACCAGAGCAGGGCGTCCCTCTCTACCTTTAAAAACCTCCTGAAGACCCAGCTCTTCAGAGAGCATCTTCTCTACTAGCACCACACGATAATTCTACTCCTTAAAGAATTGTCACTAGCACTTATTGATGCACTAATAGCTCTTACTGCACTATACCTTCATTGTTTGCTTTTTTTCTTCCTGTAAGTCGCTTTGGATAAAAGCATCTGCTAAATGACTAAATGTAAATGTAAATGTAAATACAACCACCAGGTGGTAATTCTAGTTCCCTAAACTTAAACACGTGCTTCTGTTGCTTAAAACTAATAAAGTAGAACAAATCTTCTTGTGCATGTAGTTGTGTTTGTTTAGCATGTGCCCAAGACGCAGCTGAAACTATGTCAGTTGAAAAAAAAAACATTTTTTTTGGTCTACCTCGACCCAGCAGGTGGTTCTAAGAGGTTCTATCTGTTGTTTTTGTACAGTTTTAATTGAATATGTGTCCCAATGTTTATGTTTTAGACAACATGCCAACTTGTTTGGAATCGGAGCTGCATCATGCCTTCCAGAGCTGAGCTGTGATTAAGAGCGTTGCCATGGGATGACATACTGTAGCTTTGTTGGCTGTACTTTTGTTGTTATGACTATCTGTGAATGTGGATTCACAGATACTTCACAAAGTGAGAATTCTAAAAACGTGGGCTTTGTTTGAAGCATCTGTGTCACTAACACGACCTGTGTGCACAATATATTCTTGGAGATGCTGGACTCCCCAACACTAGTTGGCATTGCATGGATCACATCATGGTCCTGACACAAATAAATTGCACAAACAAGAATGTTGTTATTCTGCAAAAACACAGATTACAATAGAAACAGTTTTTTTTATATCCATTGCCAATGTTTTAAAATCGTGGCTCTCTCAAGTTCCCATAATAGCAACTATATTATGGTTAAGATTCAGGAAAATATGTCGTTATGGCAAATAAACTGGCGTTTGAGAATAACTTAACGCTTAAATTTCAGTATTACATATTCAGTTACTTTATTACACCAACTTTTCATCCCATTTCATAGTGCTCATTACAACATAACTTTTTTTTATTTTAATTGTGTAAATCAGTGAAATCATCCATGACAAACCTCCTGTGACATTACAGTTCCCCTGAAACATTCAGACTAGGGCTGCACGATCATGGCCAAAATGATAATCACGATTATTTTGATCAATATTGTAATCACGATTATTAATCACGATTATGCATTATGTAAGGGAAAACATCTGTATTTTTATTGCACTACTTTTAAACAAACAATAGGAACAGTTTGTAGTGTCTGGTGCTTGTTGTAAACAAACAGAGATCGCTAAGTGAACACCTCCTGCAGCAGCAGCACATACACACTGTACTGCTACAGAGCTAACTGTTAGCCTGTTAGCACATACACACTGTACTGCTACAGAGCTAACTGTTAGCCTGTTAGCACATACACACTGTACCGCTACAGAGCTAACTGTTGGCCTGTTAGCACATACACACTGTACTGCTACAGAGCTAACCTGTTAGCAATTTGCAGACTGGACACTAAGGGGTTAACATCCCCTCCAGCTCTGCAGCTGGGAGAGACTGCTGCAGGAGGACTGTGCTGCTTCGACTCGTTCTTACTCTTCTTAACGAGCCTCAGGCCCTCGCTGCTCGTTAAGAAGAGTAAGAACGAGTCTCCAAAAGTCTCCAATAACACCAGAAAAAGTCACTGGATTTGTCTCCCGTTGCTTTTTTAAAAAAAAGTCGCTAAGGGGGTCTGAAAGTGCTTGTTTAGATATGCAGGAGAGACGCATTTTAAAATGGAAATATCGCCGATGATCAGGTTAATTTAATTGTGGAGGCCAAAGTCATGATCATGATTAAAATTCGATTAATTGTGCAGCCCTAATTCAGACTATATGAAGGCCTCAGTTACACACACACACGCTGAGCCTGCAGGTGCGCCCTAGTCAGATCAAATGTGTGCTAATGGAGTTAGCATTCTTCTAGTGAACAAGCGGCTCGAGTCACACACTGACAACCTTTAACAGGCCACATCAGGGCGCTCTCCCTCACACACACATACACACACACACACACACACACACACACACACACTCCCTCCCTACGTCTGTGTGTGGAAATGATATTCCTTTGTGGAGTCCTTTCACACTCATTAATTTGGAACTTCTGTGCTTTTCTAAAAATGACAATTACCTCCATTAAACTGGAGGTCATTGTAGCTGCAACAAAGATAAAAACACACATTTAAAACATTTAATTATCAGTCACATTCTGCAGCTGTCTTACCAAGAGATTCTGATTCTTTTCCATCTTCCTCGCGGCTCTGACTCTCTGCTCCCTTTTAGGCTCCATGTCACAGAGAAACGCATTCAGATAAAAGTAATTGCTGGTATTTGTGCAATCTGAATAAAAAATTTGAACTTATCTGGTTCAGCTCATGAAATTTATATGATTATCTGATGAGAAACAATATGAGTCCCATTGATACAGCAAAACAAATTATGCATAACAAATAATTATGCAGGAGAGATGGTATTTACAATTTTGCCTGCAGTAAAAATGCTCTGAAAGGCTCAGAGTGCATCTTGGGATGCCTACTATTGCAAACGATTGCACTGTATTAACTCGGATTCTGTGAGGAACCGTTAACCAATCTGGTGCGTAGAAATCGACATGAAGGTCATGAAGCCATATTGTTAGGTCACGATGCTGTGCCAGAGGATTTTAGTCATTAATGAAGAACGCATGCTGCTTATAATTGCACGCGGCACATTCCTCAAATTAGAGAGTGAAGATGGAGCTCATGTTTTATTCGTGCTGCTGTGTGATGACTGCAGGTATCTAATCAGCTCAATCGGAAGGACCTGCAGTTACGAATGACTTAATTGATGGCAATCACCCCATAACCTATCCCACTGCAGACTGTAATTGTTGTGTTTTTATGTGCATATAAATCTGCAGTAGTTTCCATGAAATTGTTGCACAATTTTGAGCACATTTCAGAAATTTGGGTAAAAGGAAATGTAAAATGTTGCATTTTTCCACCGTAAAACATGTGCATATATTTGAAAGGATATGACAAAATAACATATCAGAAAGTGTTGCTAAGCAATTACGCGACGATCAAAAAGTCACCTCCAGAGTCTCTAAATCCCTCTGGGGGCCTTTTTGTAATGGGTTAGGGTTAGGGTTAGTGGCCTGAGACTTTACTGGTGGTTACTCTTGCCCCTAACGGAAAAACGGCTATAGTGCAAAAGCATGAAGCATCATAATATGGTATTTTCATATATAATATCACTCATTTTAGGAGCTGTTTGTTGGAGTGGAGACTTCTAAAAATGAGCTGCAGCATGAAATGTATGCCTAATCTACATTGAATGTGAAGGCAACCACTAAAACATTTTTTTAATGTATTTTCACTTTCTTTCCACTTGCAAAAAATATTAGTAGTATTAGTACAAAAAAAATGTGCAGCCTAATTTGCGTACAAACAAAAACTTAAAGAAAGCTTTTCTTTAGTTTTATGCAGTTTATAGGAGCCATACAGTAACCACAAGTCAAGCGCAAAGACTTGTATGGACTAATGATACATGAAAGCAATACGTAATTCCTGCAGCATCAGAGCCGACTTTGTGCAGGCAGCAAATTAAAGCCGCTCAGAGTTGGCATAGGGACCAAGTGAGGTTAGGATGGAGCTGGTGTGGATGGGAGGATTAGGCAATAGGACTTCAGATTTTGAGTTATTTAGTTTTAGGAGATTTTGTGCCAGTTTACATTGCTACAACAGCAGCTAGGCTTCTTGGGTCAGCAGGTCTCAGGGAGGTAAATCTGTGTGTCATCTGCATAACAACGGAAGGAAACATTGTGGCATTCAATGCTCTGGCCAAGAGAGTGCATTTAAATATAATCTAATAATAAAATCTCATAAAATATAATCACATAAAACAGAACCTTTGGCAGTCAACCGGAAAATCCTGTTATGGATGACTTGGTTTGGAACATCCATTCCACCAATAGGCGTTCACTTAAGGTGAGGTTTGGTGAACCTGATAGGTGTGTGCACTGATTTTGGCATCAAATGACACAAGTCATAAAACACTGCCGCAGTTTGTGCGCAGTGTGTTCAACATTCACCACCAGATCAAACGCCACAGAATCAAGACACAGAAAGGAGGAAATACTGGGAACACTGGGATTACTGGAGTATCACCACTTCAACCTGCTGCTGTTTTCACATTATAAACATAAGATCTGGAGGAGCTACGACTCAAAGTGACAGTAAAACTTTCAACTTTATTGGCAGGTCGGTGTCCTTTTTTTAAAAAACTTTTTGAAAGTTTTTGAGGATTCCCTCAGAGTCTTTAAATGTTTTCTCAATCAGAAAAGGATCTTTCTTGTCCTGTCTGCCATGACATCTTCAAAGACCCTGTTCTTCTGTCGTGTAGCCACAGTTTCTGTAAAGACTGTGTGCAGAGATGGTGGAAGGAGAAACTGATATGCAAGTGTCCACTTTGTAAGGAGAGACATTTATTAAGTGATGCACCTCGTAACCTGGTGTTAAAGAACCTGTGTGAGAGTTTCTTACTTGAGAGAGAAAAGAGAGCTTCAGAGCCTCTCTGCAGTCTGCACTCTGAGAAACTCAAAGTCTTCTGTCTGGACCATCAGCAGCCTGTGTGTCTCGTCTGCAGAGACTCAAAGACACACAACAACCACAGATTCAGACCCATCGATGAAGCTGCACAGGATCATAAAGAGGAGCTCCAGAAATCCCTGAAGCCCTTACAGGAGAAACTGAAGCTCTTTGAACAAGTTAAAGGAAACTGTGATCAAACATCAGAACACATTAAGGTCCAGGCCCGACACACAGAGAGGCAGATTAAAGAGCAGTTTAAGAATCTTCACCAGTTTCTAGAAGAGGAAGAGGAGGCCAGGATATCTGCACTGAGGGAGGAAGAGGAGCAGAAGAGTCAGATGATGAAGGAGAAGATTGATGCTCTGAGCAGAGAGATAGCAGCTCTTTCAGACACAGTCAGAGCCACAGAGGACGAGCTGAGAGCTGAACACGTCTCATTCCTGCAGAACTACAAGGCTGCAGTGGAAAGAGTCCAGCAGCGCCCCCTGCTGGAGGATCCACAGCTGCTCTCAGGAGCTCTGATAGACCAGGCCAAACACCTGGGCAACCTGGCCTTCAACATCTGGAACAAGATGAAGGAGATGGTCTCCTACACTCCTCTGATTCTGGATCCAAACACTGCCAGTCCAACACTCGTCCTGTCTGAAGATCTGACCAACGTGAGATTTGGAGAGTACCAGAAGCTTCCTGACAATCCAGAGAGGTTTGATCACTACCACTGCGTCCTGAGCTCTGAGGGCTTTAACTCTGGGACTCACAGCTGGGACGTTGAGGTTTCATATGATGAACCCTGGGGCATAGGTGTAATAAAGGAGTCTGTCTGGAGAAAGGGTAAAATACAGACTGGCTTCTGGGTGATTTTCTTCCATGATGGAAAACACATGGCAGCCTCCCCACCACACTTTGAAAAACTCCTCTCAGTTGAGAAGAGGCCACAGAGGATCAGAGTTCATCTGGACTTTGACAAAGGAAAGCTGTCATTCTTTGATTCTGACACAAACACACACATGCACACCTTCACACACACTTTCACTGAGAGGCTGTTTCCATATATTGTCACCACGAATCAACTCTCCGTGAAGATATTACCAGTGACGGTCTCTGTCACAGTGGGACAGGAAGCAGCCTAACCCTACATCAAGCTCAAGGCGTTGGTAAAACTTCTCAGAAATGTCATCATTTGGCATCTCAGTGATACTATACATAGAATTATATGCACACAAAAAGAATATTTATACAGTGTATATATTGGTTTCTGCCACAGGAAAGGTCAACAATCTGTAATTTGATTTGATTTTTTTAACAGTTTTTTGTTGTCTTTTTTTCTTTTTTCGGATCATTTTGTGTTGATATGTAACAATTTTATGGTTATTACCAAGAATGTTTCCATGACTGTAGATGTAAAAACGACTAAAAAGACAAAAAAATGACAAAAAATAGATGTAAAAATGACCAAAAAAGACACAAAATTACAAAAAATTGATGTAAAAATTATCAAAAAATGAGACAAAATTATCGAAATAAACACAAAATGACAAAAAAAATTACAAAAAAAATGATAAAAAATAGACGTAAAAATTACCAAAAAATCACACAAAATTAATGAAATAGACACAAATTGACCAAAAAAATACACAAAATGACAAAAATGGATGTAAAAATGACCAAAAAATGAAACAAAATTATTGAAATAGACACAAATTGACCAAAAAAGACGCAAAATGACAAAAAATGAATGTAAAAATGACAAAAAATGAATGTAAAAATGACAAAAAATTACACAAAACTATCGAAATTGACACAAATTGACCAAAAAGACACAAAATGACCAAAAATAGATGTAAAAAATGACCAAAAAATGAAACAAAATTATCGAAATAGACACAAATTGACCAACAAAGATGCAAAACGACAAAAAATACAGTCAAAATAAAATACATTTGTTTGGATAAATATAATGACAACAACAAAAATAGCTGCTAAGAGTTTAATTTAAGAGCTGATATCTAGACATTTCCCTCCATCCCTCCATCCGTCTCCATGCTTCTCTTTGAGCAGGAATTCCTTTGAGTTTCCATGAAACCTGCTTTGTGTCTCTTGAAACCACATGATAAGGCCGGGGAATTAAAGAGAAAGAAAACCCACCTTTTTTTAATAAGAAACCCTT